>NW_021635923.1:0-34461 GCF_004799145.2 Neltuma alba | reverse complement strand
AAAAATATAACTGGAACCTTCAGAACCAAAAAAAGGGGAATATATATATATATATATATATATATATTATAGAGCTGGAAACTTAAACCATGAGTCATGCTAACAATGTACTAGCATCATCGCGCAACTATATACAATGACCAAAATTATGTGCAGGGCATGTTTTTTCCAATGTGAACGAACATAAGATGGACCATCGCAGATTTTGGCTATTTTCTTGAATAAAACAGGGAGCTATTAGGTATAGCTTAAATATGCCTCCTATATGTATCAAAGTCTCAAAATTGGGCTTCATCAGGGGAGAGTTCAAGTAGCAGTAGCAGGAGCAGCAGCACCAGCAGCATCAGGGTTACAACCTGCTGACATGTTACCTGCTGTAGCCGCCTGCGGCAAGAATTTCTCACACTCCTTAGCTCCAACTTTGGAAAATTCTCCGACAAGCCTATTCACAAATCCAGCTAAAGTTTCCTTAAACTGCCTGAGCAGCTCCGGTCACCTGCGTCAACATCCTGCACCCCACCTTTGACCAAACAGCCAACTTGAGCACCATCCATGTATGCTTTACACGCCACCAAAATATCATGAGCCCGGGTGCAGAAATGCCCTGCAACAAAGTCCTCGAAATGCTATGGCAAAAAAAAAAAGGCCATAACAGTTAGATTTTGAGCCCCATAAAGAAGAAGAGACAGTAAGAAGTTTATGGCTATAATGAAAAAAACACTTGCATGTTCTAGCACTTGCCACATTCTACATCCATGATTTCAAGGATCTATGTAATCTTCAACTAGTTCTGTGTTCATGACTAAATAAATTACATAACGGGATCATGCCCTTTTGATGCTATGCCATATAAAGATAAGTATAGAAATCTAAAACCAGATTTACTACGAAACATGGATGCACTCTGATAGGGACTTTGTATGGGCAAAGTCCCACATTGGGTAGTATGGGTTGCTTGATGGGGTATTTAAACCAATGGCTCTCCCTCCCTAACAGCTAGCTTTTGGGGATTGGCTCTCCAAAGGTTTGGGTACCTATCAATGGTATCAGAGCAGTGAAATCTTAGGGCTGTAGGTAGGAAGAATGGTGGTGAAGGATGAAAGATGGTACAAAACACTACCTTTTTTCTACAGAGAGGATCCCTTTGAATGGCTCTGTCATGTGGAAAAATATTTCCTAAACAACTTCATCGCAGAGGATGAAAAGTTGGAGGTTGTTGTGGCATGTCTTTGGGAAAAAGCTATGGACTGGCTTATTTGGTTTGACACCCAAGCAACCATACAAAGCTGGAGTGAGCTCAAAAGAGAGATAATAAAAAGGTTCTCTACTAAACAAGAGCTACGAAAAGGAAATGAAGGGAATAAGTTTGTGGAAGCAGAGGAAAACTCAGAGACAAAAAGGGAAGTTGAAGATGGGGTAATAGAAGAGAAAGAAGACAAGAAGAAATCAGATGAGCAAGAAGAGGGACAGGAAGAGCCTACTGTTCAGCAACAATTTAAGTTGGCGCCTTTTTCACTTGAAGAGAAGATTGAAAAAGATCAACCTGAGTTGCAGCTTGTAACGGCACCAAAGTCCTTTGATGTTAAAAGAAGTGATTTCATAAGTCCAGAGGAAGCCACAACCGAGAATGAAGTAGGGAAAGAACTGAAGGCTGAACAACTAATAAAGTTTCAACCTTTTTCTGAAAGAGAGGAGCTTGAAGAAGTTTTCAGCAACCATCCAAAAGAAAGGCTGATACACGAAGGTTCTCAAGTCTCACAAGCTACCAAAATAATGATAAGCAGTTCCATCGAAACTCAACAAATGGGTGCCGCTGCAGCAAAAGCGACCGAGAAGGAGACACGAACCTGTAATCTTGAGAAGAGGAAAAAATACTGGAAATATGATAAACGACGAAGAAAGAAGCTAAAGGCAGAGTTGAAACCATTGACTCTTAAGACCTTGCGAGACGTTGAAGATTTTCAGTTAGAAGGAAAAATGCAAGAAGATGTTGAGAAGGAAGATGAGAAGCAAAATGATGATGAGCAAGAGGGAGAAAAACTTGCAGCGGCTGGAAAACAAATTAAGATACCAATTTCTTTGGGCAAAAGTAAGATGCGGGAGACGAAGGAGAAGGTGGCAGTAGTAGGGCATGCAAACAATGATGTGTTTGAACGTTTCGGGACCAAATGGCATTTCATCTCAACGCATGAGCAAGCACAAGGGGAGTCGTCATTCGAATTCAGTCAAGACGGCAGAAACCAACGGCCCCAAAACTGGTCGTTAAACACAGGAGAGAGAGGAAACGGCAAAGGTAGGGTGAAAAGCAAGTGGAGACTGGATCGGGTTAAGCTAATTGCTTGTAGTGGAAGCCCAAAAATAGGTAACATTGGGCCCAATATCTTCTTACATTATGAGAGGGGAATGACCCACTCGCATACACCAACTGATTTCAGAGTTATTAAGAGGAAGATGGGCTTGGGCTTTAAAGCAGCCCAAAGCCTTCAATCCATAACGCCGCAATCCAACTCATCTTCAAATAGATTGACGGGAACATTTCCATTGCGCTTTTGGGAACCAGCCAAGGGCAGTCTGAATACAGGGGTGGAAGGCGTTGAAACAGAGGCGACTTTCTTTCCTACTAAAACAACCCTTGGTGCCTACAAGAAATTCTGCAAATTCGTATGTTCTAGTTTTGGAGGTTTTAGCGATGTACAGCAATGTCTCTTCTGTGCAAATACCGACGATACATATTGGAAGCTTGGGAAACAAAAAATTCACTCCACCCCACTTGCTTATTCTGGTACTGCATGTTCTGGGATTAACGGGTTGACTGGCCCTATAGGAAACAAATCAGAGGCTCATGATTTGGAGATTTTGGGTTTACGTAGAGAAATTTTCTGGGTTATTGAGACTTCTGAAGAGACAGATTATTGGGCCTTCGCATTCGAGAACTTCAAAACACTAAGGAGGGTCCAGGTGCGTTTTGTTCTGGTAGAAGTTATATTCTGGTTTAACCAGAAAATTCAGCTTGTGTTAGTGAAAACTCGGGGAGAGGAAGATGGATGCCTATTTTTATTACATAATATGTCAGTTGTACCTCTCCCTGATTTCGAACTATTCTATGGCTCTAATGAGGAATTCAGTACACCCAACGTCTCCCATCAGTTTATATTGCCTCTGACTTACTTCTCTGAGCAAGGACTATGTGTTGAAGACGGTAACACGTGGGTCAGGGTTAAAGGTCTTTTTGGGGAGCTATGGCCGAACCAAGGGAGAATGACCATACATCTTTGACTTCGATTCTGGTTAATGGGTTAAAGGTTTTTTGTGCTGGAGATTATTGTGTGGGCTGTCATAATTTCTAGTCAAGGGGTGTTAATAATTACTTTCAATGCTCAAGTGGCTGGAGGTGATAGGTCTGCATCTGTTCTGCATAATACTTCTGATATCTCTGCTGTTTTTAAGCTGCTAATTGAAGCTAGTGATGAATTAGACGCATTTAGGGCCATCTATCAGAATATAGTAATTTTATTTATGGCCCATTGCTTCCGACAGGTGGAATATGCTGACAAAATTGAGGGACTAACTAGAATTTGTGGTTTTGTCAGCAAAAGAACAGATATTCAGCTACAAATTTTCTCAAGAGCCAATGAAGAAAATGGAAGTGCATTTTCAGGCATAGAAGTTGAAGATATCGCCCAAGGATTGACGAAGAATGGCATGATTATTGAAACAGATGAACATGTAATTCATGGTTCTGCCACCTATCACCTTGAGGACAAGGTGCAGCTTTTAGGGGAGGGTAATGATAGAATCAGCTTTATTTACCAGACCTATAAAAGTAAATTAGCAAGATACATGGAAGAGTAAAATCACTTTCTGCTACCCTGGACGTTGGCCTCAAGCTTTATTGTCTTTTAGAGAAAGTTATTGAGCATATTAGTTACTCTAAGGTGGCTATAGGCCTGACCTAGGAAACTGTTGTATTGGGGGTTGTGAGGATCACTTTTTGGAGTATTAATATTCGTTGGGTTCTCAGTGGAAGGGGGGCTTATTTTTTGGACTGAGTTTGGTGAGGAGAGTGCTGGCCTCTCGAATGCCAGGTGAGGGGTGGAGGAAGAGAGTCTTTCTTCATCATTTTCTTTGTATTTCAGTGTGTATTTTAGTGTGCTAGTGAGTTGAGTGACCTTTGTTGTTTCCTGTGTGAATTGTGCCAGTTATATATTGTATTGAACCCAACCTTTGTGTGATTAATATCAGTTTCAGCATTACTTGTCTACTGTTTTATCTTGGTCTCTATCATTTTGGTATCAGAGCCGGTGGTCGAGGCATCGGAAAGAGCTACCTGCGGAGGGGCTGACCGGCAAGGGTCGAGTGAAGCGTCGTAGAGTGGAGCCGCCGGGACGTCGGCTTTCCGGGGAGGATGTATTGATAGGGACTTTGTATGGGCAAAGTCCCACATTGGGTAGTATGGGTTGCTTGATGGGGTATTTAAACCAATGGCTCTCCCTCCCTAACAGCTAGCTTTTGGGGATTGGCTCTCCAAAGGTTTGGGTACCTATCACACTCATAGAGTTATATCTGTCTGAAACGTGCCTGATACTTATAACAGATACAATGCAATACTTTAAAAGACTTTTGAACACATCAGATTTTCTCAAATCACCACATCCATGTCAGTATCCATGTTTCCTAGGAAGTTTATGTGGATAGACTATAGACGTTATCAATTTCGCCACATGCAAAAACCATCCTAGTGACAACTAATGTACCTTGTTCGATGCAGTAAACTCATTTAAAAGTCATTATTTTAACTTATGTCACATACGATCACTCTTCTCACTTGATATAAGCGCTTGTGTGCACATGTATAAGTATGAATATGCACAAAAATTGACTAAGGTTTAAAAATTAAGCTTGATATAGTCACTAGAATCATACCTTTGGAGGCTTTCTCATCACGTACATCATCGTCTTCAATGATAGAATAAATGCATCCTCATTATACTGCAGGGACCTCATTTCGCCAGCAGCAGAACCACTCGTATGAGCAAACCCTGGCTCATTAAAATAAGGCTTTGTATTCAAGATTAAACCTTGTATAGAAACAAGAACCTGTAGAATTGTTGAAACACCAGGAAGCCACTTCTCATTCTTATCGCCAGACCAAGTATTAAGCAGACTGAGGCATACTTTGCCGCAGTTATACAAATTTGGGTTGATCCTAACACCACCAGAGTGGTAGTGGACTTCCTGCCATGAAATTTCCCATAAGCAAGACTTGTACATAAAGGGAGAAAACATGATACTGAATTACTGATGTCAATAAGATATAGTTGCGTAACTTAAAGGGAGAAAACATGATACTGAATTACTGATGTCAATAAGATATAGTTGCGTAACTTAAACTCCATACCGGTGGCACATTGGGATAGCCATTGGGAAAGAAAACGTCAAAAAAGAAGAGACCGTCATGATAAGGAGTTCCCTCTGCTCCAATCATTACAGCTCTCAAAAGATCCATCCTTGACTCATAAACTCTAACAAATATTGTATCTGACGAAACCAATGAGGAGACGAAGAAGAAACAGTGAGACATATTGCAAAGAATATAGTAAAAGGTTGCACACTGTAATCTATAATACCCAGTTACAGCTATTTTTAACACTGCTTCAAGCACCCAGCGTATTTCAATTATAATAATAACATGACATTATTTCAAATGCATACATTCCAAGTGGCTTATGGATCTAAAAGGTTCTCGCTTCAATCTCAACAACAAAGATGGAAACCAGAGACATACAAGTGTCCGAGGATCATCAGCTTGAAAAGAAAACCAGAAACAAAAGATATACAATTAGAAAAATATCAGTTACATTTTGTAACTAACAGTAACACTTAAAATACACTTACCAGGCAAGTCCTTCTCAAGAATTCTCCACTCTTCCTGAATTTTCTTTGACCAATTCTTTGAATGCTGTCAGAAAAATCACTTAATGAAAAACCAAAATATTAAGATCAGAACTGAAAGAGACTGTTCCTTGGAAACTAAACTACCTGCTTCAAGGAATAACTTTTGCCATTATAGTAATGGTCTGAAGTGTCTTCAACTGTGTCAAACTGTTTAAAATGTTGGAACTTCCTCAAGATTTCATCCCTATCTTCATCAGATATTGTAACAACCGGGGTAGTAGTAGTAGTTTCATTCTTTTCATCATTGGCATAATTGTGAATCCAAGCATTACCAAACATTGGCGGAAGAGGGCCATCAAGAGGATCAAATGGATAATAAAAGCCTAAATTATCTGAATGGTCTGTAAAAGGCGGGTTAGGAGGTTTCTTCCACATATTAGAGTTTGCTGATTCCAATCCAGGAATATGATATGACCCTTCAAAAGGTGGAAAGAAATTTGAATGGAACAAAACATCTTTCCCATGTGCCTTTTTTGCACTTTTAACTTTGCCCCAATGAGGAGGTTCACCTCCAGGTGGCAGCTTCAAGGGCTCTGACTTGTGTGCTGAAGAATCACTTTGAAAATCACCTAAAACAGAAAGCTTCTTCTTGCGACTGAAAGGTCCTTTGAACCAATGAGGCTTAGATGAATCTGCCCCTAGTGCTAGATTCAAGTTCAGCTTAAGCCCATCAAGTTGTGAAAAAGTTGATTGTTTTTTACCAAGAGCAGCTTCAGTATGCAACTGAGAAGACAAGTTTTGAGGAGGAGGATTGGCAGCAGCATTTTTTGTTTGTGAACTAGAACTACATACTGGAGTTTCTTGGATGAGGTCAGAAGATTCTATTGCCCACGAAAGCTGAGATAAGTCTGTCATATGAGAACTTTTAGCATCTAACTGCATATTACCCCAAGGATTCGAAGAACTACTTCCAGATTTCTTCAAATCTATATCAAAATTTGACATCCAGGGTATGGGTGCCTCAATTCCAGCAGGTATATTCACACTGTCAAAGTGTGCCTGTAACATGGCGTACTCATCTACATCCATGAAATCATCAGCAAAATGATCGTTGTAGTCATCATCATCATTTGATAGATCAGAACTGTGACCATCGACATTGATTATATTATGTGATACTGAAGCATAACCACTGGAGGACTCAAGCCCACTAGCTGGCCCAAATTGTTCCAGAGTAGGAGGGGGACAAACATCATCAGACATCTCCTGAAAAGGAAACCAAGCAAAATGTTAAACCATATTTCATTTTAGTGAAGATAAATGAAGCGGGCGCATGAAGTAGAAATTCTTATTGACAAACCATAGCTAGATGATCACCATAGCCATTATTATGAACAACTTCAATTACCTTTCCCTTGTTGCTTCCGCCAACTTTTTCACCAATAAACACTAAATCAGCAGAGTCTTCATCATTGTCGACGTCAATCACATCACTAATAATAGCCTAGAGAAGTCAAAGAAAACATTTAAGAGTCAGAGATATCTGAGAAAGAAGAGATAGACTCCTAGAGACATCCAAGGAATCTTACACAAACAAGGCAGCAAGCAAGATAGATCCAATGAGCAATACAGAAAACATTTGTACTTTTGTAACTTGTGAAGGAAAAATTTCAGAAATAGAATTATGTAATTAATCAGAGACGATAGCTTTCTATGGGCAAGTTTCATTCACCAGAAACTGTCCAGTGCTGTTTGGAACTATATATCAAATGATAGTCTCCAATATCATATTGAACACAGGATACAAAGGAATATTGCAATTCCAATATTTTGTGTTGGTTCTTGGTCCTCAGCAAACCAGAAAATATCAACTGCATCAAGAAATAATTCATTTCATACATTTAAGTTGTTAAAGAGAACGAAAGTAAATGGTTATTAGCATTATTAATTTATCTCTAATGCAACCACCCCTTTGCCAAAACCGTTTGGACTTGAAGATTTAATTATAAATATGAGGATAAGCAATGATCAGAACTCGAAAGTCCAAGCTACGTCCTAGAGGCAGAATGTCTCGTGCATTTTCATGGTAGAATAACTATTCAACAAACTCAACAAACTAAGAGAAATTGTTTTGCCTTGAAATTGAGTAATGGACAGAAAAAAAATAAGAGCTATCGAAATAACAAGGCCACTGATAATGATCAAATCAAATTTGTAAAGAGAACCCCTTCAGCATGTAATCACGAATTAGTTAATAGACACCACTACAGTAAGTTGACAGTGACAAACAAATTCCCTCGAAGATCCCAAGAGGCTAACACACAAATCCAGCCACAACACCACTACACTGCTAAACTGCTAATATAGCATCCTTCTGCAAGTTTTACTCTCCCATTCAAATAGAGGAATCCATAAAACAAAAACTTGGCCAATGTTCGTGATTAAATTAGCAGTCATACAAGCCTTGCCTTCTGTGGGGCACGTATTCCCAGCATAAGAAGTTAGAACAATGCAGGAAGAAAGAAACAACCATATAAGGAAATTTTGAATCATCCAAGGATAACAGAGATAAGTTCATATGTCCTCAACATCTATAACAAATCATGAGTTAATCGTATCAAGTAGCACAGTCTACAAAGTTTATTTCAAAAGAAAAGGAATTCATGTTGAAATATAGCCCACCAAACATAATGTTTACCAATGGACATGATTGCGAGCAAAACCCTTAAAAATTATTATCATAGGTACAGTGACATGTATAGTAAATCCTCACTACAGCAAGAGTCCAGGATTGCCACGAGTCCCTAAACGTCGACCACTTTAAGGGAAAATAGTGCAATCCCTATTCAAGATTTGAAATAAACAACCCAGATTAATATACCAGGCGAACAATACTGGGAACTTTCAACAAATGCCCAGAACTTCCAGTGGTACGATCAAGCATTCTCAACTCACTAATTCAACTCATTTCAAGACGTCCCTGGCAATAATAGATTAAACAAAGTTCACACATAGCGACCATAAATATAAAGCGAGAAAATTTGGGGACCGTGACTACGAATTCATAGCAAAGATGAATTACGGGTCAACACAAAGCATTAGCAATCGACATAAATTCTGAACACCCATAACAGAAAGATAAAATATTTGCACAATTTTTCAGACCCATGAAGCAAAAACATCCGAAATTTGTCAGAAAACATGTACTTTACAGACCGGTTCTACCTTCTGTTTCATCAGTTTCGTAGGGCGATGAATTGGGGGAGGAATTTCCACAACCTCAGGGTCCATCAACACCGAATTGCTACCTGAATATACTCTCCTCCTGCTTAGAGCGAAAAGAAAACACAAAAGATTCTGCGAAAGTGTGAGGAGAGAGTGTTCATGCGGGTTTCATGGGACGAAATAATAATAAAAACAAAAACAACAATAATAGAGAGAGAAAAGGACTTGGAATTCCGAAACGAATATTGGGGCAGCGGCGGCAGCTCGATTGATCGGCTCATTATAGAGCTTGAAGTGAAAAGTTTCTTCCCGGAGGAATCAACCCCCACTATAAGCGACTTAGCCACTGAAATTTAAAGGTAAATCGGTTTGATCTCATGCGGGGGGGAAAAAAATCTTTTCGGGCAGGAAAAGAAAGAAAAAGACACAACGACACTCGTAGTGAGAAATAGCATAGGAAGAGCAAAGAACAGCCTTTTATGGCTTCGCGCCTTCACCGTATGATTTATGAAGAAGCAGTGCATCGACATAGATGGTGACGAAACCGGATTGTCATTTTCAGAAAAAAGGCGCGACTTTCCAATAATTTACGTTCGTGCCACTACATGGTGATCAATTGCGCCCGATACTTCTGCGGTTAGTTTTGTTTTCGGCCCAATTTATTCTAATTATAATTATACTTTTCATGATTTTGTGATCCACCTCGTTAAGGTTTTGCGTGAAATCGGAGGTCGGTGGCGCGTTCAGTAATTTATTATTTTTTTTATAAATATATTGATGATTTTACTTAATATAAGAGATAGTTCATGCATTTAAAATGAAACATAAATTAGTTGCATGAATATCTATTTATCACTTATGAATATTGCCCCCTCTTCCAATTATTATTAATGCACTCGTGTGTGTATTAATGATTTGGATTCACTTGCTTGAATTGGTAAATCAATGCATGTTTACAAATTAAATACTATATGGATTTTTTTTTATTAGAAAATTACCTGTTTAGCTTTTTCTGATGAAGAAATCACTTTTTTGTTAAGAAATTATGATCCTTGTTTGAAAAAAGTATTGCTTGCTGTGATGAAAGTTATGGGGAAGTAAAACTTAAAGAATTATATGATTTATTTTTATATTGTTAAAAAAATTATAAGGGGTCAGCTTGGTTCTCAGCAAAATCTATCGGGCCTTTTTCTTTAAAGCAACAAAATTTATACTTGTTTTTTTTTCAACTTCCTAAAAAGTTTAGAGCGCTTTTAAATAAATATATTATTTTAAATGCTAAAATAGAGCTTTTTTATTGAATTTATTTTATAATTTTGTAGGGCTAAGTTTTAAAATATACAATAAATATTAAGAAAAGTTATTTTTCAGAGAAATTGTTTTTGGCGAAAAATTTTCGTAACTTTCGGGAACTTAATTTTTCAGTGAATTAAGCTCAGAGACTTAGGACTGCTTCCACTAGCTCGTTTGGAAAGTAGAAAAGACTAGGGCTTGTATTTTTATTGCTCCTCAAGAATCTCCCTGTTTAGCCCTAACAGACCAGCTCCCAAAAAATTCAAAATATGATTTTTGGAGAGATGAACTCCCCATATATTTTATATTAATGTTCTGAAAATAACAATCTCATAAACATGGAACTACTGGGAAAATGTTTTTGGCATTAGAAATTATTTTTTAGCCAATTTTGATGCAATTAACATTTGTATTTAAAAAATAATTTCATCTTCTTAGAGAATTAAATGTTAAACAAGCAAAATTACAATGTTGCCTGTATTTTAAATCATCAATTATGAGAAACAATCTAATACAAATGAAAAAAAAAACATCAATTATTTTTTCAATGCAAGGGTTTAAATATGAGCAAAATTCAATTTTTTTTCAATTTCAAACAAAGCTAATGGCTTAATATAATTTCTTTTTAACTATTGAAATAATTAGAAATATCTTATAAGCGAGCAAAGTAAACTTAGATTTAGTAAGTAGTAACAACTATCTTAAATGAATCGAGTGTTATAAGTTCTTAGAAATCTAACTTCAGGACTCCTAAGCACTGAGAAAGACTCTTTATGTTAATATTCCCATAATACCCTTCATTATTAAACCTTTTTGTATTTAACATTGAAAATTAATATCTTTGTTTTAGAAAAGAAATTTCAAAAAGTCCTAGAATTAGAATGTTAAACAATCGTTTTATAGATGATTTTTTTTTTGAAAAATGGATTAAAGGATACTTGGATTAACTTATTTCAAATGATATTGAGTATACATGACATATGTTTTGTCTTGTAAAATATAAAAATATTTTTTTTAGCTGCTTCCAAACACCTACTAAGTATGATTATTTGAACCAAATAAATTTTGAAAAAACTGGTAAGAAATTCCCATTTGGGAATTTTTGTAGTAGTAAGAAAGGCCCGAATTAGAATGCTGTTACTTTCTGCATATGAAATTTTATAAAATACTTGTACTTTTTGTGTATAAAAATATATCATGTTTTTCTGGTTAGTAAAATTTTTTCAAGAGAGACTTTTTGCCAAGTTCCAGTTTTTCAAAAAGAATATTCTCCTAATCACATGCTTATAAGATATTGTGGCACGAATTGGTTATATCGGAAGGAGTTACAATTGATAATTGGTACCCAAAAACTCACGACACATGCTCTATCAGCAAATTTCGATTAAGTATTTGTTTGGATTTTATTCAAAATTAACAAAACTATGGTTTTCTTCAAAAAAAATTCAAACACGCCTTAAAATGTTAAAATTAATTTTAGCCTAAATCCTTAGTTTTGTTAAGTCATGTATGCCAACTCAACAAAATATATTCTCAAAATCATAAATATAAATTAAATTGATTTAACAATTATTTTCCCCACTACTAATCCAGAGAGCCATAGCGCTTCAATCTCTAATCCCTTTTTAAATACCTTCTTCTTATGGGTTTTAGTATGACAATTTTTTGTGGTAGGAAAATTATGCAGTGTTTTTGAAGTTATGCTGATAATTTGTTGTGCCTATTCATCAATATTTGTTTATTATAAACTTATGTTTGGTCATCAAGATGAAAAGATGTTCATTGTTCATTCATCAATATTTGTTTATAAACTTATATAGAATTTGTCAATTGAAATAAATCATATTATTTATGAGTCTTTACAATTTTTATGGATAAACTGGAATATTATTCACCATTTATTTTTGGAATTAATTTTTTTTTATGACGATCCATTGTATCCATGCATGAAATGAATTGTCAGTCTAATTCAACTTAGTCGGCTCGTCAGGAAATGAAAGGGACAAAATTTCGCAAGTCAAACTAAGAAGGAAAGCAAGAATTTTAAAGCAATCGATTATTTCAATTTGGGCATAAGAATTTACACTTCATTAGTCTCAGAAGGGAGAGGAAAAAATTTAAAAGAAAAAAAATGCAACGACACGCGTATTGAAGATTTATTAGTTTTAGATGTCACTTTTCAACCTATAAATTAACGAATTTATCAATAATACAAAATTAAATGACCAAATGCGAAATGATTGGTTGAAGGGGCTAGTAGAGGCGTTTCAATTTCGTTATTTAAGAAACAAATGCCTTTTTGGTCCTAAATAATAAAATATAAAAATCTTAAATTCTTCTATTACAAATATTGTCCAATTATTGATAAAACCGTTTAAAGTCGATCAAAAGGATTGATTAAGTTTTCTAACAGCAAAAACAATTTTAATTTGAAATATTTGAAGACCCATTTAAATCATTTTATTTTGGATTTAGAATTATTTTTGTCCTAAAATAATTCATGAAGGAGTCATAGGCATCTGAAAGAGAGTGATGAAAAACAGGCAATGTCATCATTTCTATAAAAAAATGTAACCAATGTTGGTTTTTTGCGGATATTTTCAAATACCGACAATTTTTTTGCGGATATTTTAGGATAAAATATTCTTAACCCTTTTATTTTTAAAGACATGCAGCCGATAATCCCCAAACACCAATATCATCTTTATCCACATGCGCTTTATTCGGACGAACCTTCAGACCATGAAATTCAAACGTTCACATTACTGACTGAGAAAAAGTAAAAGCTGTTTGAACTTCAAAGGATCAAAATGACTTTGAAAGTCTATACCCTAACAATTTTGACCAATTATATATATATATATTCATTATGAGAAAATAAAATGTCGATTTGAATATTTTCATTTAATTATGGATAAAATAGAAAATTTATTTCATTTTCAGACAACTAATAGCTTAACATCAAAGCTGTTCCAATAAAATAATTAGAATCACCTTGTAATAAGGATTATAAGAAATGTTTGGGAGATCAGGCAAAAAAAAAATGTATGGGAGAAGCCAAAAAAAGAAAGAAAGAAAGAAATATATGTGTATGCACAGCAGTCCACAAGTTTTAAGCTGCCATCATCTGGTTTTTACCAAAAGCTCCAGCATAAGCTGCGTATCAAATTAAGGCTCTTGATCTCTTTCATTTTCTTCTTCTGAGAATTGTTATTCAGTTTCATTCCCAAAAAGAAAAAAAAAAAAAAAGCAAGACTCAGTGGACTCCTTCGAATCAAAATTGAAGGATCCTTTTATAGTTTTAAACATGAACAAGATCACAAACTAATAAGCCTTTAATCCAAGCAAACAAATTCTTGACGATAACATTAAGGATTACACCTTTTTGCATTCAAAATAGATTCAGCGAATCGTTCGAGGACTGAGATTGGGTGTCTCAGTGCGTCTGTAAGTTCGGTTTGGCGTGCAGAGTCTACGCAGTGGAAAATCAACGGTCTGTATTGATCTAAAAGATCATACGGTTTACATAACACTTATGTGGACATTGGATCAAGAAAATAATTTATGGCCGTTGGATCCCCACTGTGTAGGCTCTGCACAACAATCCCCTTGTGCAGAGAATCAAACCACGTCTTTTAGAAATTTTATATACTTGGACAATTTGATTGGATTTGGTTTTTCAGAAATTATCGGGTATGCTGCCAAGAGGAGAGACACCTATAGAGGCCACAAATGGGAAAGGGGCTTCCCCTTCCGACATTCCATGACACTTTCAAGTACTATACCATGCAGCTGTTTCTCCACATCTTCTATGGATTGGCAAGCATCTACAATCTGCATCATGAGAAACACAAGGTCCAGTTTGCAAATTAAACACTTGCGTGGACATCCCCACCGCACCAAAAAAAAAAACGACTCCAAGCAACAATCCATTAAGCAATTATCATCATCATCATTATTTTCCTTTTTTATTTTTTTGTAAAGAACTATATGGTATACAGCCAACCAATAAGAATAATCTGGATCACATGCTTTACCCAGAGTTTGAAGTGAGCTGCGCTATTCATTACTTATAAATAAATCACTTTATAAATCTAGATTCAGGTTCAAATATTATCAAATCCCAAACGAGGGTTATCCTTCCCAAGTCTTTCTTTTTTCTTTTTCTTTTTTTTTTTGGGTTCCATTTACAAGACTCAAGATATTATCTTAAGAAGCATTGATTTCCTTCCAGCCGATCAAAATGCTGTTGGTATTGTTATCAAGTCTTGTAACAAAAGTATATGATTATACAAGGGTATTTATTTAAATTCTGTGGACTCTTACAAAAGAGCTCTTCCACATGTCAAAAATTACATTTAACTTTGTTTCTAAGCATACAAGACATACAAACCAAGAGAAACTGAATGAAGGAAATGACCATGCCAATAGTGCAAGATTGACAGCCACAGAAAAGCATTAAAAAACAGAGGCATTTTGCTTTGGGGGGAAATCCATGTAAAACGGTAAATTACCTTCCAGGAGGCATCGTGGAGAGCTTTGTAGCTTTCAGCAACTTTCCTTTGAAACTCCAGCTTTTCATATCTCTCACCCCCATAACCTCCTCTCTCTGCAGCTTTCTGACATATTTCCAATATACAGGGAGTACAAATAAACCAAAAATGAGTTACATGCAAGGACCAGGATCCAACATGCTAACCAACTAACTGTGAAACAAGACATCCAAAAAAAAAAAAAAATCATCTACACAAAATGCAGTGCCATCGGCTGACGCAGTCGACATCAAGCAAGAGTTAGGAGACCGCTAATAATTAACTTAAGCCACCTTTTGGGCCCCCCATAGACTTCTAGGGGCAAGAGCATAACGTACCATAGTATTTGAGGGGAAAGCAGGGGGAAAAAATCCGGCGTGGTAAGATTACATATACACTTCAGAAAATAAGCAAGGTTTCACGCGATGAGATAAATAGATGCTTGAATTTTTTTTATTGTATAAAAAGACACCTAGAAATTCTAAGACTTCAGCTTTAAGATGGTGTATCGAACATAACCTAAATAAAACATAACCTAACAACCACTATTTAGAGATCATGTGAAAAGATGCTCACCTCTGGTGATATGTCAAGGAATATTACAGCATCAGGAGCAAACAAGCCAACCTCAGGTGCCTGCAAAACATAAAATTCAGTTTTCTTTCCAGACAGGTAGCCATTACCTAGTCTGTTCTAACATGGATTGCTGCCCGGCTTAATCGTCATGTGAACTTTTCACCTTACACCATTCAATGTCAAGTCCTTTGGACGATGAGAAAGCCACTCCAGAATAAGAATATCGGTCAACAATGAGGGTTGTTCCGGCTTTCAGTTTGGTTTCCATCAGTGATCTGCAAAAAAACCCAGGTTTTGGGATTTAGTTCATTAGATAAGCATATCATAATATAGGAGATGAACTGGTAAAGATGCACAAATGGGGAAAGAAAATTAGTGGGGGGGTTTTAACATTTTATCATGCCAGTCATCGGACTAGATTTCACAAGCGCAAGAATTAATTTTAAATTATATCGCCTTTTGAATTTCAGAGGACAATGAAGTTAAAAGATTAATTCAGGCGCTTACTTGAGCTAGTACAATTGACCAATTTAAATGCCAAAATCCCTTGGCTGATTTTGTTCTCCTATTTTTGCTCTGCTAGCCGTTCCTCACATATGTTTACTTCAGCTAAATGTTAAGCTCCTATTTTCTTCGAGCTACTAACCGCTTATTATATGCATATAATACTAATCTCATACTCTCTTATCTGTTGGGTTGCCATAATATCCTCTCTGTTGATCCCTAATACCTATTAAAATATAAACGCTTGTTTGATCTTGTAGGATATTTGTAGGGGAATTTTCTTTAAGGATAATGACCATCATCATGCTTCAAGATTCCTAATCCTTACTGTGTTGCCACGATGTTAAAGATACTTGTGCATGATGCTGCCTCCATTGCCACTACTACTTTTGGTGTTCCTCCCATTTTGAGGCTAATGGCATAGATGTCGTTCCTACCATGCCATTGCTGCCTGCTTTCCCATTATGCTTATGCCTACCATCATCATGCCTCAAGCTTCCATTTCCTCATTGTTTTTCATGTCCCCTTACTTCTGTGCCAGTGCTGACTCACCACTTAAGATTGAAGATTAAATAAATACAAGGTACATATCTAAGCATATTTACGATGCAAACATGTCCCATATAATCCTAGCATAAGTGCAGCTTTTTTGGCCTAACCCGTGCTTCATATATTCATCCATTATCAACATTCAACAAGCAGCAAGAGTTTTAGAGAAGTGTTCAAAAAACAAAAAACATTTTCAACCCTTCATAGCTCACCACCCCCGCTCCCCCTTGCTTTCTTTGATTTTATGCTTCATATTCACTAAGTGTTAGACTGGAAGTAAACACCTAACAAGCTCAAAACAATGAGTTAATATCCCCCCCCCCAACCCCAAAAAAAATGTACTTAGACAGATATCATCAACGTCACAACAATTTTGCTGTATGGTCACTAGAACCATGTAGCCAACTAAATGCAATGTATTTCCCAGCTCATCCCCAACCATCCATTGCAATGATCATAGATCACATGCATGTGATGATCAAAATTGTTCATTGCAACACCATGGGTCATGCTAACAATGACGAAACAAAGTATGCTCTCATCTACATAAACAATGGTCAATGGTTATCACAAAGAATTACTTGTTTGACTTCTAAGGTTATTATGATAACATTTCTCCTCGTCACAGGTGGGATTCTCGTGCCAGCTATGTTCTCTAGCAACAAAAGAGAGGACTTCCTTTTCATGCTATTCTACTCTCCATAGAATCTTTCACACGCTTTCAAGTTAATATAGCAATTCCAGTTTCATGAATCAAGAATTTGTTCTGTTCCTCTCAAGCTATTCCATTCTCCTAATATAAAAGCCATGGACCCAAGTGCTAAAAGGAAGATTGGTCGAGGAAGAAGGGCTCGTTAAGTGACCAACTTCATACGAAGATTATGGCTTCAGAAACCATTGCAACCAAGTTTTCTGCTCCCAGTCCTCCTTCCTCAAGGTAAATGTTTTCCGGTATATTAGTAATAAAATCTACACACATAGCATAAAATATTTCCTGACTGAAAAACATCAAGTCCTGCACATTAATTAGATAACAAGGACTGTGGATCAATTTTAAAAAGAAGAAGAAGAAGAATGACCAACCTCTTCTCCCAACGATTTGCACTAAAGAGAAGATGAATGGTATGATCATCCAATTGAGACCCGTTAGTAAGATAGGAAGATATCATTTGCCCAACATTCGTACTTCTGTCAGGAAACCTCCATAATTCAGCAGAGATCCCCTGTCCCTCCAAGTATGAAACTAATCTGCTACTTTGAGATGACTTTCCAGAACGATCCAAGCCTTCTAGGACGACCAAAGCACCTCTAGGTTCCACTCTTCTGTCTTCTATGTTATGACTAGAATTCGTTTCCATTCTTATCTTCCAAGGACAATACTTGTACGAGAATTTCTTTTGAAAACTCAGTGACCTTCGCACAGCTAAAGATCCAAGATTCCTGTGCAACGAAATCCAGAATTATAAAAGCTGAAATACTAGGACATATATCCCTTGCTCAATTACTGAGAAGCAATAGAGCAGCACTGAAATTGAAACTAGATATCTTCGCATTTTATTTATGGACAGCCAAGGAAGAGAACAAAAGAAAAGTTTTGCACCCATTTGACTGAACACTGATTCTGGGTTTGGATAATTCTCAAACACAACAGTGTGATAGACACTGGCAGGAGAGCCACGATCAAAAACTGATCTTCAGCAACTTCTATAGAGCAGCCCAAAAGAAATATCTTACAGTGCTTTAGAAACGATGGTATAAGATGAACAGGGCATACCCTCAGTAAGCCATTAAACTGGACTAAAATAAAACCAAAGAAATTAAAACGGTGATGATTGCGATCCAATCGGCTAAGAAGACAAGGGGAACAAAGCAGAGAAATGAAGAGCATTCGGTAAATGGGAGTAGTGTATACCTGCAGGGACAAACAATCGACATCAATATTGTGAGGAGCTGATCGGAATTTAGCGTTAACGCATAATAACCAAATCCCTGTGTTTCGCGCCTTGTCTTGAAATGAAAATTTCCCGCGATCGTTTAAAACGCTCTCAAGAACTCCCGCGATCAACAAATGGCAAAAGAATTAGGGCAACTAGCATTTAATCAAGTTGGGCTCTCCCAGGCCTCAAAAAAGTTGGGCTCTTGCCCAAAAAAATTATGTCAGTTTTTTTTAATATATATATATATAAAATAGAAATAAAATTGAAAAGTTATTTTATTAATTTTTTTATTAAACAATTTAAAAATTTGTTAAATTTTAATTTTTTTTAGTTTCAATAGAACATGTTGGAGTGACTTATAAATGAAATTTAAAAAAAGAGTAAAAATTTTGTTTTGATTATAAATATAAAATCTTAATTTATTTTTTTCCAAAAAAAAACTTATGTTGTATTATTAAGTAAAACTAAACCGTACAACTACCATCCGCAAACAATCATACGACAACATGTAGAGTCAGTTTTTTTCTTTTTTGCTGCGGGTACAAAATGAAAATACTTCTTCTATTAGGAATTCGAGTATTAATATACCACGTTGTAATGAACTAGTCTCTTCTACTAAATCGAACTCTCGTTTGTGTGATCTCAGCATTTTGCCATACAGGAAGAACCATCGATCCAAGTGGTTTACATGAGGTGATCGTTAAAAAACTTGCTTCATCAAACTCAGCCCCGTGTGCGCCAAAATCGTTTTTTCCATTTGCAGTCATAGCACACTCTCTTGTGACAAGGGTGGACAAAGCTTCGTTCGCAGTAGATAATTAAGCATAGAGCCAAATATAATCCTCATTATAAGAGCTAGTTAACTAATTTGAGGAGATTAAGAAAAAAAGTTAAGTTAGTTATTTATAACAAATAGGTATTGTCTTTCCTAAAATATCTTTACTGATTAATTATACTGGCTAGAACTATCATTGTTAAAAGAATTACTTTGAGAAAAAAATACATAAATATGATAAATAAAGTGAATTATAATCTTATATTTAGGATCAAAATAAAAATTAAACAAGGTCTTATATTATGAACCGGAGGAGATATATAAGCATGGCACCAACCAAAACTCCCCCCAAGCTTCTGCCCCAGCAAAACATCATCATTGATCAAGTTTTCACATATTTCAGCCAACGCCTCACCTATTGAATTCACAATTTCTAATCTATACTCAATACTCAATAGCCTCACTCTCATCATCCAGCAGTAACTAGAGGTGATCATATTTGGAATCCCACGGTCAGAAAGTAAATAAAGCAATAGTGGCAATAAGATGAGCAAACATCAAAATAATAAGACCTCTAATGATAGCTTGCAATTCAATATTATGATGGCCAAATCCTGATATTTCACAAAATAAGAAAGTGGCCATATAGGTGGTAATCCTAAGATTTGCTGCACAAAAGTGCCTAGTCCCTTTGTTGCTAAAGCTGCAACAACGTTTGCAACTTTCAAGCCCTCCATTAAAGTAAAAGAGGAAAAAAAATTTCTGGAAGACCACATCAATCTCCATGAAATCACAAATCATTTAACATTGATTCTCTTTATCTCAGGAATTTATAATATTTAATATTAAAGAGTTCTTTATCCTTCATATCAATGAAAATAGTTTATAATAAAAATAATTAAAGAGTTTAAGAAAAAATACATAGGGCTTGTTTGTTTTTGTTTTTTGTTTTCTCCTTCTCAAAATAATTTTATAAAATTGTTTCTTAGAACAAGTTTTGAAAACAAAAGGCAAAAGAATTTGTTTGGATAATAATTTTAAAAAATCATATTTGAAAAAAAAAACCTACAAAAAACCACACTTGGTAAATTATAGTTATCAGTGGTAATGATATGTGATAGATAGTAGGTGAGAAAAGAAAAAAATTTCTCAAAATTTTAAAAATAAAAAATAAAAAAACATGTAAAAGTTGTTTTGGTTTTTTAGTTTTTAAAAATATGTTACTATTTTTTGTTTTTGAAAACAATTAACTAAAAACAAATTACCAAACAAGGTTTTTGGTTTTTCTATTTTTAAAAGCAAAAAATTGTTTTCAAAATAAGAAACCAAGCAAGCCCATAGTAATCAGAAATAGCTAATTTAACTATTTTTTATTTTAAAAAAAATTCTCATTAAGGAGGCCGATTAGAAATAGCGTTGGAGAATTAATTGAGTAGGATTGAAAGCAGTATGAGTTATTTATGAGAACAGCATGATTGAGAATTGTAATTATGGTTTGATAATAAGTAAAAAGATTCGATATTAACAACTAGAGGGAGTGTTGGATTTGGCGAGAATATATATATACATATATATATATATATATGTAGTATATTTTTTTTAAAAAAAAAGGTGAAGTCGTGGACTCTCTCTGTATCTGTGCGTAATTTATCAATTTTAACTTTGTGCTTTTCCCTCATGTTTTATATACTTATACTCTTCTGGTTTTTAGCAGAGAATCTAATTTTTAAATTAGTTTTGATCCTAAATATAAAACTTATTTCTTATATTTATCTATTTTTTCTAAATTACCCTATAGATATTCCCTCAACCATAATCAAGTAGAAAAAAGAGATGGGGTATTAAGAAAGATGATTATAGTGTTTTAGAAAAAAATGTGTCACTTTTCTTATAATTAACTAATTTATCTAACTTCCTTAATCTAATCAAATTAGTTAAATTAGTCTTATATTAAGGACCGAAGAAGTATATCGTAACTATATCAATATAAATATGAAATTCAACATCTCATGCACCTCCTTATGTTGATGGGAGAAAAACCGTATCGTTTAAGTAAAACATAACCATTCAGTTAATTTAGATGTCGCCGATATTTTTTTTCAAAATGATTTGTTAAATTCCGGTAAATATAAATCTAGAATATCTGCATTGATTAGACGATCGGAATTGATGCAAAACACATTACATTATTCTCAGGTTAAAACTACAGAGAATCAAAATCCTGCAAATTTTTAGAGCGGCGGGGGCGGGGGAGAGAGGAAGGGAAAAAAGCTTAAAAGGTGCAGATAAAAGAATATAGTAGGTGTCATTTTTAGCAAGAACTGGAAAATAACGTAGCACCCACTCCACAAGTAGGAAAAGAAAAGAAAAGAAAGATAAGAATGAATCATCGAATCTCATATGCTCTCTTGAAAGCTGGACCCTAGTTGTGAGAAGGTACACACACATCTCTATAGGGATAGATCTGCATTAAGATATAAATTAAATAAGGTATCAAGATAAACCAGATTCTTTTCACATTTTTTCCTTAGCTACTGTTTGTTATGTGGGAAATGGAGGGGAGGAGAGAGGAAGAAAAAAATTAATGAGTTCTGTTTAAAAAATTGGAGAAATCAGATTTTGAAATTTTAATAAAGAGAAGAAGTAATATAAAAATAATAATAAAAATTAATTAAAATCTGTTAACCCTACTTTTTTAATTTTTTAAATCGAGCTTGTTAAAATTTTCCCTCCTCTCCTCTCAATTTTTTCTTGTACCAAATGGACCCTTAATTTCATTCCCAATATGTCTTTAGTTTAAGCTTCTTCGCAAGTTCATTACAAGAAGTTTAATTTTTGCTGCTTTTGATGAAGCAGTCAGTGGAATCATTTGAGTGAACGTAAAACCAGGTCTAATGGCCTTGGAAATTAAAGGGCTATTCAAGAAGGATTTGACTTGCATGAGGTTCAATGAAATACTCCTCCGATCTTTAATATAGAACCTAATTCTTGAGTTGGTTTTGATTCTAAATATAAGACTCATTTCTCATATTTATCAGTTTTTTCTACATTACCCCTACGGATACTCTTCAACCATAATCAAGTAGAAGAAGGAGAGGGAATATTAAGAAAGATGATTATGGTATTTTAGGAAAAATGTGTCACTTTTCTTATAATTAACTAACTTACCTAACTTTTTAATCTAATCAAATTAGTTAAATAAATCTTATATTAATGATCGGAAGAGTACCACAATGTGAAGCTGTCAGAAAAATTGGTGCCCTGTTCCCTCACATACTAATTTTTTGGGATTAGACTCTCTCAAACCTGTGTTCATAACATAGTCAATTATTTGTTTCAATAGCGGAGTATTAGGTATAGAGAGATCTTCTCTCAGGTTTGTTTCATGGAGAGAATATTTAACTTAATGTGAGGGACATGTCATTGTACACTCTAAAAGCTGGCAGGTCACCTTCGAACCTTTCAGAATCACGTACGTAACTCTCTCTCTCTAAAAAAAAAAAGGCAGAATATATATAAGTGATATCGTGTCAGCCAAGAAAAGAAGTGAATGAAGTTGACACGAGAGGAGCAGGGAAGGCCAGGCATTGCATTGCTGAAAATTCCTTGAGGATAATGATATTCGGCAGTCTCGTGCTGCTCACGTGCATGCCCTGTGAGCTCTTTGCATCTCATCACTTTCTTCCTCTATAAATACTGCATCATATTTAGAGGTTTGGAAACATAACAGCTGATCAACCACAACAGATACACACAAGCTTTGAAACCATCCATATAATATAATCATCATGTCGGACAAGTGTGGCAACTGTGACTGTGTTGACAAGAGCCAGTGTGTGTAAGTACTGTTTCTTTGTTGGATATTCAAATTTAATGCATAGGTTTTTCAGTCCTAAGATCATTCTTAATTTCCATCGTCTGTTTTGATTCATCGTTTGTCCTTGTGTCTGCATGTCCAGGAACAAAGGCAACGGCTATGTTGCCGACATCATTGACCCTCAACCTGACAACCGGTAAGAACAACCTTAACTTTTTGTGGTTGTCTTATATATGCATATTTTATGCCCTCTCAAGCTTCAGGTTCAAGCTCCCCAATGTTATAAAAGCAAGTTTAATATTCTTATACTTGTTAAACATGATTAATCATAAAAACAATCGCCCACCATGGGGCTTGAACACGCGACCACAAGGTTAAGAGCCTTGCGTTCTACCGACTGAGCTAGACGGGCTTCACTCTTGGTGCCTTGTTCAGCTGAACTCACATGTATTTATGTACTGCCTTTAGTTATATATAGATATTAAGAAAATGAATTAAGTTTGTTATTATTATTTGGTTTATAAGGCCCTGACTGTGTATAATTCATGATTGGCTTCGTGTATGTACAAATATATTTTGCAGCTGCGACGAGAGCTACATGATGGCCGGGGCTGCTGCCGGTGAGCATGACGGGAAGTGCAAGTGCGGAACAAGCTGCTCCTGCGTGGACTGCACTTGTGGCCACTAAGCCATGAATCTGATGAACCTGCCAACCACAAATACTATGATGTAGCCCTATGATGAATAAGTGTGTGTGTTTGCTGTTATATATGTAGTACCTTGTTGTGCCTACATATATATATACACGAGGCACATCCAATAATTGACTCTGTCTCTGGTTTTCATAAATCTGAGGTTATTGTCCTGTACTTAATTTCCATGTCTGTGTGTCTTTCTGTGGTATAATGCACTGATATTACCATATATCGTTCTTCCTCTTTGACAACACTTCTTGTTTGCTTCACTGAATCCTATTCGCAATTTATACATACACAGACCAAATCGAATCTCAATATATAGAAAGAGCAAGTAATTAATAGCTATGTAAAACCAAATTTGGAAATGGTCTGCTGAATCCAATTGGCAATATACATACACAGACCAAATCAAATCTCAATATATACATACAAGGCAGAACTGCTGGTTTGGAGGTTTGGACAACAATTTGGAAATGATCCGCTTACTCATGAGAAAATCAAATCTTTCCTTTGAAAAGTAGCTTGGAAGTGTCTCCAAACAAAAGGTCATTAATATTGAAAGAAACCAGTATTTGCAAATGTCTTCACATCTTTCTTTTTCTTTTGCTCATGTTTGCCGAAACATATAGAAAGCTAGATGCAGCAATTCGTGTTTAGAGGAGAGCACTCCAAAGAGGGACATTGCTTTAGTTAATACTCAAAGTGTGTGTGTGTGTGTGTGTGTAATCAATCTTAGCAGATAATAATAACAAAAAAAGGGTATATATAATCAATGACTATAAATTACAAGTAATGATAACCACTTTAATCCCAAGACAGAAGATTTACATGCCAAATGCCATCCACCTCAACCTGGCTGGGTTAGATTGGACATTGATGGTTCGGTTGACCAAGATGGAGCAACACTTTGTGATGGTCTCGTGTATGAGACGAACATCATATTCATCAAAATACTTTGGATTTCATTACAACGCAGTAGCTGAATTCTTAGGTGGCCTGTCTTTAATTGAGCAAGAAAGTGTGTAAATTGAAGTTATTGTGTACTTTGACTTGATGGAGGACGTGAGGAACTCGCATTTGTTCGCAATGAATCTTCATAGAGCCATCATCTCCATTCTCCAAAACACACTCTCCAGCTGCTTCCATCTGTCAATCAACTTCCAACAGAAAGTATCAAATAATACTATTTATTTCGTTTAAAACAGCCACTCCATGATATAACACAGCATCTAACAGGAGATATATGATGAAAAATCAAATAATTTTCTCCTTAAAAAAGAAAAACAGTCCTTTACTTTCCCTTCTCACAATATTCATATGGAAGCAAACAAAATTAAAGACTTCAGACTATGTAAGAATATATGCCGACTCTCTATGCGGAAAGAATAAAACTATAACTTTTTGTCACTAAGTGATACTAATTTCTGTCCTTAAGCTAATTGATTAAATTGACACTACAAGAAATTGTAAAAGTAGCAGCGGAACCTTTCTAGCGGTTAAAGAAAACCGCTAGAAATTTCAGATATTTCTAGCGGTTCCTACAAAAACCGCTGCAAAATACAGACGGTTTGACCATTAAACGCACATTTCTAGCGGTTAGGGGTAACCGCTAGAAAATTAGAGCTAGAAAACTCCCCGGGCTTTGGCGGGAACTTGGCGCCAAATTTGTAGCGTTTACTTTCTAGCGGTTCAGGCTAATAAACCGCTAGACACTGAAAAATTCTAGCGGTTGATGCATGAAGCGCTAGAAATTTTTTTCATTCCCCGAGGAGTTTAGAAATTTCTAGCGGTTCACGGCCGAACCGCTAGAGATTTCTAGCGGTTCGAGGCCGAACCGCTAGAAATCTCTAGCGGTTCGGCCGTGAACCGCTAGAAATTCCCAACGGTCATATGACCGTTGGGAATTTCTAGCGGTTAGGCACAAAACCGCTAGAAATTTCTAGCGGTTTTGTGCCTAACCGCTAGAAAGTTTCGGTCTATATATACCCCCCCCACACTCTCACTTCTTCAATCGTTCTGGAAGCGAAGCTCTGCTGAATTTTCTTCACAAACATATTTGAGTTCTGATTCAGTTGCAGATCCTTATTTTCAGGTAAAAATAGTAATTTATTGATAAATAATTTTTATTTTATGTTTTATTTTATTAATTTTATTATGTTATAGCTTATAAATTAATTTTTTTTATTTCATTTATAAATAATTACTATTTGTTGTTATTAGGATGCCTCGTCGACATGGGAAAGACCCAGTTGATCCTGAGAGAGCTGGACCCAGTGAGGTTCATCATGATGCTGATGAGCCATTTCCCAGCATTCATGACTACGATTGAGCGAGGAGGATATCCTCAGTTTTATGGAGCAGGATGGTATTGAGCGGACTGAGGAGGCTCATTTTACTGGGGATGAGCAACCCCATGCTGATGCTGCTGACGAGGAGGAGGAGGAGGAGGAGCAGCAGGATCAGGGGAATGAGTATCCCCAGGCTGCACAGCGTCCTGCTCCGAGACGTCAGGCTGGTTATGAGGTGGAATTTGTCGGTAAGTATTTATTTTAACTTTTAAAGTTTTGATCAGTATTTAATTTATATAGAAATTATATTAATTTATTGATATATAATTTATTTCTTAATTAAATTTTGTAGACACTGAGGGGAACAGGTCCTATCGGAGGCTGACAGCCAGAGAGCTGTCTATGATGACGGGCGGACGAGTGGTTGTGCCGCTCAATGAGTTGGGCCAACCGACGAAGAAAGGTGGCCAGTTGTACAACAAGTACGTGCGCCTCCTTGGTCAGCAGTGGACGCTGTTCCCCATCTACGTGCAGGACTGGAAGAAGATCACCTCAGACAAGAAGCAGCAAGGCTGGGAAATAATGAAGGTAATATAAAATTGTTATTTATAATTTTTTTTAATTTAAATAAATGATTATATATTTTGTTTTCAAATAATTTAATTGTTTGATTATAATTTTTTATTTATTTAATTTGTTTGTTATTTATAATATTTTTAAAAGTAGTTAAATGAATATATATTTTTAATTTAAATTATTTAAAAGTAGTTAAATGAAAATAATTTGTTATTGATTTCATTAATTTATTACTTATAATAATTTTAAATTTAGTTGAGTAAAAATATTTTTTTATTTAAATTACTTAATTGTTTAATTATTATTAAACTTTGATTAATTTATATTTTATTTATAATATTGTTAAATTAGTTAAAAACTAATTATTTGTTTTTAATTATTGAAATTGCTTAATTATTTGTTTATAATTTGTTATTTAGTTAATTTATTATTTTAATCATAGAGTAAATTTATTCTGGGGGAGGAGTTGAGGGCTGACACGATCAAGAGGCTGGGGATGGCATGGAAGAACAGGAGGGCCGACCTGTGGAGGGAGAAGAAAGGTGACGGGACGAGGCCCCTCCAGGAGATACTGGCAGATGTACCTGGTGGAGTCCCGGACCAAGACTGGTCTACTTACGTCTATTTTAGGATGACGGCTGACCAGATGGTATGATAATATTGTATTAATTATAATTTCTTTATTTTTTATCCGACTTGACTCATTTAATTTAATTTTTTTACATTTTGCTTCAGGCTCTTTCTAGGAGAAATGCTAGGAGCGTCAGGCATCAGACGATACGTCATAGGGCTGGATCCAGGAGCTTTGCGATCACTTATGACGAGATTGTGAGTACTTGAAATAAATTTATTAAATATGTAGATGTATTTAATTTGTAACTAATTATTTCTTTGATTTCATTTACAGATAGAAAAGACGCAGCAGGAGCGGGGATACACGCCCACTTATGGCGAGATGTGGCCGATGGTGTATAGACCCCGAGACGGGCGTGCGTCGGATGAGGTTGAGGAGATAGCGGTAAGTAATAAATTAAATATTAATATAATATCACAGTGTAGATATCATTATATTATAATTAACTTCTTTATATTAATTTTGGTAGGCACGGATGACTCAGGTCGATTCCGAGTTGCGTGAGTCTCAGGGGTCTGCCTTGGATCCCACCGCCTCACTTTTAGCGGGTCTTGGCCGGCCGCAGCACCCTGGTCGAGTTAGCGGGCTTGGACTTGGACCTACACCGACTAGGCTGCCCCGCTCAAGTGGCGCTGGCCCTTCATATACTGCTGGGAGCTCTCATGCGAGTGCGAAGCGGCCGGGTTCCTCATCTTCAGAGGAATTGCGAGAGGAGCTCAGACAAGAGTTCGAGGCCAGGATCGTGGAGCGTGATCGTCAGTTCCAGGAGCGTGATCGTCAGCTCCAGACGCAGCTTGACCAGCTCTTGGCAGCTGCTACGGCTCTGCGTCATGTGGTGGTCAGTATAGCTCCAAACATCTCGGTTCCTGACATCCCCGACCTACACATGCCACCAGTCCCGCCCCTACCCCGCCATCCGCCAGTCCAGTCCCAGCAGGTTGAGCGGCCTGCCCACCGTCAGCCGGAGGATTCAGCAGAGGATGATCCCGATGATGCTGCTTCTGCCCCCCACCCATGATTTGCTTTCATTGTATCGGATTTTATTAGAATCTTAATTTTACGGTTTTATATATTATTTAGATATT
The DNA here is from genome assembly GCF_004799145.2 of Neltuma alba. NCBI lineage: Eukaryota > Viridiplantae > Streptophyta > Magnoliopsida > Fabales > Fabaceae > Neltuma > Neltuma alba. Next base: position 6,077 of record NW_021635923.1, on the reverse strand, counting down.
TATCTAAATTTTATATTTATTTGTTTCCTTTATTGATTTATTTCTATAATTTTATTTATGTCAAGTACTAATTAATATTGAAATATTTATTTATTTATTACAACATCAACATTACAATTTATTAAACACGTTAAACATATTAATTACTCGAAATAATTCTATAATCATTTATTAATTTAATAAATATTTTTAAAACCGTAGAATTTTCTAGCGGTTCTGGGAACCGCTAGAAAATTGAGAATTTGACCGAATTTTCTAGCGGTTATAAAACCGCTAGAAAATTCAAAACAGATGGAGAGAAAATTCCCGTTAAACCGCTAGAAATTTCTATCGGTTTGTAACCGATATTTAGAATTTCTAGCGGTTAATAACCGCTGGAAATTGAAATTTTCCGTTAAAACCGCTACAAATTTGTAGCGGTTTTGTAACCGCTACAAAAAAATGACCGTTCCTCCACCCTCCTTTATAAGCTGAAGCACTTCAACTGAATTTCATTTTAACTTCTCTTTGAGCTCTGTGGCATATTTTCACGAAATTTGAGCATTATTAGTCATGGATAGGTCGTGGATCAACTTGCACCGGTCGACTCCGCAATACTTGGCTGGTCTAAACTATTTCTTGGATTTTGCTTTCGCCAATGCTGCCGTAAATGGTAAGATTCAGTGTCCCTGTCCTAAATGTAATTTCAAAAAGTGGCATCCCAAAGATATTGTTAGGGAACATTTAATCTTTAAGCCTTTTCCGCGAGAGTACGTATTTTGGCAACTACATGGGGAACGGCTAGATATGGGTGCTGAGTCAGTGCCAGTAGTTTCACGGATGGGAGTTCGAGTGGATGAGGCCGATGCCGTGAATGATGCTGTGCGTGATGCTTTTGGTGTTCACGAAAGCTCGAATCCCAACGAAGATGAAGTAGAGGGACCTCAACCGGAGTTTCTAAGAAACGAAACTGCTCGGGAATTTTTTGACCTCATGACCGAAGCTGACAAGCCTCTTTATTCTGGGTGTACAAAGTATTCGAAGTTGTCATTCTTGGTGAGGCTGTATCACATCAAATGCTTGTGCGGTATGACTGACAAGGCGATGTCTATGTTGCTGGAGTTACTGGGAGATGCTTTCCCCCAAGCTGAATTCCCTCCGTCTTTTTACGAAGCAAAAAAGATTATTAACAAGCTTGGCTTGAACTATAAGAAGATAGATGCATGCCCAAACGACTGTATGCTATACTGGGGAGATGATGCCAACAAAGAGATTTGTACGAGATGCAAGACGTCACGCTATAAGTCGGTACGAAAGGGCAAGAAGCAAAAGAAGAAACCGGCCAAAATTCTCAGGTACAAATTATTACAGCGTGTTACTTGTTCCGTCTCTAAAAATATTCGGTATTTTAAATTTTTAATATATTATTTTCTTAGATACTTTCCTTTGAAACCACGGTTGCAAAGAATGTATATGTCATCAAAAATGGCTCAGCACATGAGGTGGCACGCGACTGAGGAAAACCTAGATGGTAGGTTAAGGCACCCACGAGACTCGGAGGCGTGGAAAGCGTTTGATGCGAAATTTCCAGACTTTGCCAATGATCCTAGAAATGTACGTCTTGCATTGGCAACCGATGGTTTTAATCCCTTCGGAAACATGAGCACAAGTTACAGTATCTGGCCGGTGGTGTTAATTCCATACAATCTACCACCTTGGATGTGCATGAAGCAGAGCTCCTTTTTGCTTTCCATGATCATTCCTGGCAAGAAAGCACCAGGAAATGATATTGACGTATACCTGCAACCGTTGATACACGAATTGCTCGACCTATGGACGAATGGTGTTGAGGCATATGACTCACATGACAAGCAACTATTCAATCTCCGTGCAGCCTTGATGTGGACAATAAGTGATTTTCCCGGTTTGGGAACTTTGTCTGGCTGGAATGTGCATACTGGGTTGGCCTGTCCTGAGTGCAATTTTGATTCTGTGCCATGTCGCCTTCCACACAGTCGCAAGTGGTGCTTCATAGGACATCGACGGTTCCTTGATTCCAAGCACAGACTTAGATTGCAACGGATTCGCTTCGATGGGAAACAGGAGAAGAGAGATCCTCCTGTTACTTTGTCTGGTATGGATATTTTGCGGCAGTTAGAAGATGTTCATATCGAGTTTGGTAAGAGTGTGGATCCCGAACGATTGGGACGACGATCTCGTGGGACATCTGATACGCAACCTATGCAATGGCGGAAGAGAAGCATATTTTTCACTCTTCCTTATTGGGAATCTAATTTGCTACGACACAGTTTGGATGTTATGCACATTGAAAAAAATGTGTGCGATAATGTGCTATATACGTTGCTCAATGAAGCTGGAAAGTCCAAAGACCATCTCGCAGCTAGAAAAGATTTACGGGCCTGGGGAATTCGTGAAGAGGCTTGGCCTGATGAAAACGACAAGTTTCAGCCAGCTAAATTCACCTTGACAAAGCAGAACAAGGATATCTTCCTCTCGACGTTGAAGAACATAAAAGTACCAGATGGATATTCTAGCAACATCTCAAGGTGTATCGATCTGCAGGCTCGAAAGGTTACTGGGTTGAAAAGTCATGACTCTCATGTTCTTATGCAACAGTTACTTCCATTGGCCTTGAAAAACACACTTCCTTCTGATGTATCGGTGGTTTTGGTAGAATTATGTTCATTTTTCAAGAAGTTGTGTGCGAAGGTCTTGGTAGCGGAAGAGCTTGATCAGCTGCAAAATAAAATTATTCTTACACTTTGTCACTTGGAGATGATATTTCCTCCATCATTCTTTACTGTTATGGTTCACTTGACTGTCCACCTTGTTCGAGAAGCAAAGGTTGCTGGCCCAGTTCACTATCGATGGATGTACCCTATAGAGAGGTACTAGATTATCTTTTATTCCCGCCTCTTTAAATTTCACATTGTTCTTTCATTTACTCGTAATTATTAATGCAATTTTAACTTACAGGTACTTGGGAAAATTAAAATCATATGTTAGGAATAAGGCATGGCCTGAGGGGTCAATAGCAGAAGGTTATTCCGGAGATGAGGTCCTAACTTTCTGTTCGAGGTACTTTGATGACATGGAGACATCTTTTAACCGCCCGCGTCGCGTAGATGATTCTCCTCCCGGTCCTTCCACGTCAACTTTATTTCCTCCTGTTGGGAAACCAGTTGGAGGATATGAATTCTTCAGACTCACTCCTACAGAGAAACTCCAGGCACACAGACACGTTTTGATAAATTGCAGCCAAGTTGAACCCTTCATGCAGTAAGTATATATATCATATAAGCTCACTAGCTTTTACACTTTATATTTGTTTCTTATTGACTCTTCTAACAAATTACACTTTACTATAGTGAGTTTAGGAGTTATCTCAGGCGTCAGCTACGGGGCCGTGCGCGTTCTGCTGACATTGATAAAAGAGTCCACAAAGAGTTTCCCAGTTGGTTTACACGTCGAATACGTAATGACAACAGCCCATACACAGATGAATTCAGAGCTCTTTCTCTCGGTCCGTTAGACCATGCACGGAGGTTTACCGCGTACAATGTCAACGGCTTCAAGTTCTGTACGGTTGCACGTGATCAGGGATTGCTCACACAAAACTCTGGAGTTTGCGGGACATTCGGAACGAGATGTTATGCTAGCAGTAGTGATGGCGATATGCGCTTTGGAGGCGTCACTTACTATGGAAAGCTAATTGACATTATTGAGTTGACTTACCAGCTTTTCACCGTGACACTGTTCAAATGCTCCTGGGCAAATACGACAACTTCACGGGGACTCGCTACTGACCATTTGGGCATCACCTCAGTCAATTTCTCAAGACTTATTCATACGGGGGCATCTGAAGATGATGAGCCATATATCCTTGCTTCTGAGGCACACCAAATTTACTATGTCGAGGACGAGAAACATAAAGACTGGAATATGGTCGTTCACCTCAAGCCACGGGATCTTTACGATATGGGTGATGGTGACATTATTTACGACAGTGAACCCTTCCAACCCTCGAATTTTGAAGACTTCTTTCCTCAAGGAGATGATAATTTGCCACTTATCAGGTACACGTCTTTTCTTAAATTATTTAAATAATTAACTACTAATTACTAATTTTTTCCAAATACAACATAAATTTAACAAATTTTTTTAAAATATGTCCTTTCAGGCCGGATGATGATGGAGAGTAGCAGCATCCAAAATAAATTATTTAACAAATTTTTCGTCCATAAATACATATGTATAAATTAAAATTCGTAAAATTTTTTTAAAAATAAAAAAATTTTCATTTGTAGCGGTTATTAACCGCTACAAATTTTTCCACGAAATTGTAATTTGTAGCGGTTATTAACCGCTACAAATTACAATTTCGTGAAAATTGTAATTTGTAGCGGTTAATAACCGCTACAAATTACAATATCGTGAAAAAATTTGTAGCGGTTATGAACCGCTACAAAATACATACCTGTAAATTAAAATTCGTTCAGATTTTAAAAATAAAAAATACTAACTTTCTAGCGGTTAATAACCGCTACATATGTAACCGCTACTAATTACTAGCGCTTTTATATACGCTAGAAAATGAATAACAGCTACAAAATGTTATAAAACGCTACAAAACACCGCTACAAATGTGTCGCTGATCTCTATAAATACCATATCTTCTCTACATTCATTTACTCCATCTCTTTTCCTTCCTCTCCTATTCTTCTTCATAATTCTCTCTTTTTTTCTTACTATCTCATATTGTGATTTTTTTCTCTTTACTCTATGGTAAGTGAATTTTATTTTATAATTCATTGTATCTTTTATTTGTTTTTATTTAAAATTTACTAACATATTTATTTCTCTTTCCTTTCAGATTTTTCTTCTCCACATTTGTCATGCCCTCCTCAACTGATTCAAATACTCATCAACTTAATACTATAGGTTCAATATTCCAAAATATATCATCTTCAATTCAACTATCTTATTAAATATTCAATTAAATTATCTTGTTAGATTAAATTCACTTCTTTTAACACATTCATAATTTAATTACATATTTTTTATTACAAAATTTGAATATATAAAATGTAACATATAACTAATTATACAAATTAACAAAAATTCTTCAAAATAATTTATTTAATGGTTTTTAAAATTATAATATGAAAAACCATAAATTTTTTTTTCTGGCACGGTAAACATTTCTAGCGGTTCAGAACCGCTAGAAATATTTCGTCAAATTTAAATTTCGCGCCAAAATTTCTAGCGGTTAAGAACCGCTAGAAAATTTTCCCGCCATTCTAAAAATTCAATTGGTGTGAAAATTTAATTTCCCAAATATTTCTAGCGGTTCTATAACCGCTAGTAATTTTCGCGCGCTACTGAAATTATTTAATTCCCGTTTAGCAGGTTTCTAGCGGTTACAAAACCGCTAGAAATTTTTTCCGGGGAAACTTTTCTAGCGGTTATAAACCGCTAGAAACGTTTCCCCGGAAAAAATTTCTAGCGGTTTTGTAACCGCTAGTAATGTGTCTCCTTCAGATAATTTCTAGCGGTTCGTAACCGCTAGAAATGTTCTATCGTTTTGACCATGATGTGTAGCGGTTGAGATAACCGCTAGAAATTTTTTCTAACACCTGTTTTTCTAGCGGTTTCGTTAACCGCTACAAATGTTATTTGTAGCGGTTAAAACCGCTAGAAATGTAACACCATAACCGCTAGAATTAACATATTTTTTTGTAGTGTGAGTAGAATAAAAAAAATTAGTTGAAATAGTTATTTGTAATATATAGGTGTTATCTTTCCTAATATCCTTACTAATCATAGTTATTACCTAAAATCACCATTTGATGAATCCAAAGGCTATTTTAAAAATAATAAATAAATTTAAGAAACAAAATTAATTGAAGTTTATATTTAAAATTAAATTGAATATCAAACTAATTTTTATTTTAAGAATTAGGACAAGTATTACTCCAACTGTTCACAGTTTGACGGAGGAACACATTGGAAAGAATCCTATCTGGGCAGAAAGGCCAAGCAACACAAAAAAGCCACACACAAACACACGCAGGAAT